>NC_088212.1:40835643-40848143 GCF_036934945.1 Oncorhynchus masou masou
TGACCACGTCATGAGCTTAGCTAGCCCATAAGCTTCACTAGCCCATAAGCTTAGCTAGCCCATAAGCTTAGCTAGCCCATAAGCTTCGCTAGCCCATAAGCTTCGCTAGCCCATAAGCTTAGCTAGCCATAAGCCTAGCTACCCCATAAGCTTCGCTAGCACATGAGCCTAGCTAGCCCATAAGCTTAGCTAGACCATGAGCTTAGCTAGCCCACGAGCTTAGGTGTAACTGGGTATGAGGGAAGACTGAAGGGTGAGGTGAGATGAGAAGACTGAAGGGTGAGGTTGGACTGGGTGTTAAGGGAAGGCTGGAGGGTGAGGTGAGGTGGGACTAGGTTTGAGGGAAGGCTGGTGGGTGAGGTGAGGTGGAACTGGGTATGAGGGAAGACTGTGGAGGGTGATGTGAGGTGAAATTGGACTGGGTATGAGGGAAGGCTGGAGGATGAGGTGAGGTGGGACTGGGTATAAGGGAAGGCTGGAGGGTGAGGTGCGGTTGGAGTGGGTATGAGGGAAGGCTGGAGGGTGAGTTGATGGGACAGTTGAACTCTGACCCGTGTCCTGTAAGGATCAAATCATTCCTGGTTGACTGACAGCAGCATCAGGATCAGATGACAAACGTGTGGGAAAGAAAAAGTAAAATAGTGAGAGAGACAGATAGACAGACAGAGAGAGAGGAAGAGAGACAGATAGACAGACAGAGAGAGAGGAAGAGAGACAGATAGACAGACAGAGAGAGAGGAAGAGAGACAGATAGACAGACAGAGAGGAAGAGAGTCAGATAGACAGAGAAAGGAAAAGAGACAGATAGACAGACAGACAGACAGACAGGGAGAAACCGGGAGAAACCGGGAGAGAGAGAGAGACAGACGGACGGACGGACAGGCAGACAGACAGACAGGTGGAGAGACAGGGAGAGAGAGAGACAGACAGACAGACAGACAGACAGGGAGACAGACAGGGAGAAACCGGGAGAGAGACAGACAGACATACAGACAGACAGGGAGACAGAAAGGGAGAGAGACAGGGAGACAGAAAGGGAGAGAGACAGGGAGAGAGACAGGGAGAGAGACAGGGAGAAACTGGGAGAGAGACAGACAGACAGACAGATGGGCTACAGACGATGATCTGGAGGGTATGGGGCTGTTGGTGTGTCAGGGTCGCTGGTGGGTCGGTGGCAGTGGGGTGACCTGGTTCTAGAGACTTCCATGTCACTACAGGGGGTTTGGCTGAGAGAGCCCTAATCCAGCTAATCCCCCCCCCCTGCAAATACGCACACACCCACCCACACACACACTCTGCCACCCTACTTCCAGCCTTAACCCCCTCCCCCCAACCACTCTGGCTGCTGTGATGTCAGGATATGGGTTTGAGTTTGCAAGGGGTTGTTCTTATGTTGTAGTGTGGGTTGGAGGGGTGGGCAGGGGTGAGGGGGCACGAGGGGGGCAGGCCTATTGTATTGAGCCCCATGCAGCCTCCATGAGACAAGCCAATCAGAAGCCAGTGTCCTGCTTGAATGGAGAGAGAAGGAGAGAGAGAGACAAGACCTTCGAGGTAAGAGAGGTAGAAAAGAAGGGGAGAAGGGGAGGGGTGGAGTGTGATGTCAGTTCCTTAGAATCCACTACTCCCCCCACTCTGTCCCCCTCTCCTCTCCCCTTCTCTGGGTTTCTTCTCTCCCCCAGTTTGAGAATAGGATGGGACACACACACACACACCAGGGGTTAATGTTATACAACAAACTAAATGCCCTCACTGAAGGCGCGAACACAGTGACACACACACACACACATTACCTCGTTGCGTTGGAATTAGCGGATGTGTGCTGTTTTGTCTATTGAGATTCGTCTTGTGACGGGGTTAGCTTCACCTGCAGCACCGCTCTCTTGGAGATGACTGACTGACTGATTGACTGGGGTTTAAACCGTATTTGGTGGCTCTACTCTGGTTCAGTGTCGTAAATCCCAATCTATTTCACCCAGGGTGGCAGTGCGCGATGCCACAATTATGCAATCGTTTCAATTTCTGTTTGGTTTTGAGAAAGAGAAGCTCAATGGGTAAAAATCCCCTAAAACGACTGGGAGAATCCAAGAAAGAGGCCTGTGTATTGCTGAGATCACACTGCAGAGTAGTTGTGGTGGAAAGGAATAGGCAGCAGGCTACCTGAGAGGGACTGGGCCTGTTTCGGAGGTCAGAAACGTTTGGGTAGAACGGAGACACCTTGGTGATATGAATGAGGACTAAGGTCAACCACGTCTCCTGAGAGCACATAAGATGTGTGTCATTGATGAAACACAGCTGCATACACACATAGGGTTGCAAAGGGAGGGTAAGTTACTGGAAACTTTGCCAGAAATGTTGGTATCTTTCAAGGATTTTATGTCGTCTATCGCAAAACATCTAATGGCCCCTTTGGGTGCTTCAGAATTGTGCAGGTGTCTGTAATTATCTTTGGCCATCTGTGTCGCCTTATCACGTGAAACATATTAAACGATTAAATAAATAATTTTAAACATATAGAATAAGAAAGCTGTAAAAGGCTATCCTAAATATAAACCAAATGAGTGAATATTGTTGGTGTTTAATATGAGGGTTTCAGCATGAAATATCCTTTAGAATTTATAAATTTTTTCTCAATTTTATTTATTTTACTATGTCGGTTTGTTTTGGCGTCAAACTGGAGGCAGTTGTGAAAAAAGTCAGTAGTTGGAAGAGTTGGAGAGTTAATTGAACATAATGCCATTGTTTAGTTGATACTTTTGAAATGAATGAATGAATTAATTAGGCTAGTTCCTCTTGAACCATACGGTCTATCTACTAGAAACTCACTGACAATATGGACGCAGATATAAAAAATTAATACTATATATGACTTCATTTTTGAAAACGTTTTTCCAAATATAATTGACCAAAGTTACGATAGATTGCCATAGATTTTCTGTTATTTACCAATTAATGAAGATTTGACAAACTACCGGTCGCTTTGCAACCCTACACACACACACGTACTTGTACGAGCATGCACACGCACGCACACACACACACACACACACACACACACACACACGCACACGCACACACACACACGCACACGCACACACACACACACATACTTGTACTAGCATGCACACGCAGACACACGAGTGAGCACGCTCCTGCGCGCGCACACACACACACACACACACACACACATACTTGTACTAGCATGCACACGCAGACACACGAGTGAGCACGCTCCTGCACGCACACACGCGCACACACATTCTTGGTCCAGCTGGGGTGTTAATTTCACCCTGAGGCTAGGCGAGTGTTGACCCCAAAACGCTGTAACCTCGTGAAGTGTGGAATTCTCCAAGCCTGAGGTCGTAATGCGCTGTTTCCTGTAGAGAGAGGGGGACAGAAGGAGAGGGAGAGAGAGGAAGAGTGAGAGAGGGAGGAAGAGAGAGAGAGAGAGAGTATTTGTGAATGCACGTACATGTTTGTGTCTCTTTGCATTCCTCTTCTCTGTCCTACCCTCAAGTCGTCGTTGTAAACTCCAGAAGATTGGGTGGGCTTGGAATGTGTTCAGAACATTGGACGAGGAGTGTTTTTCCTCTGCACCATTCTGATTGGTCAGTTTGTTCTCATCCTTTCTGTGACTCCTAGCAGACTGAAGCAACACTTGACTTGTCCTTATAACTGTATCATAATTCAAGAGTGGTGTAACAAGTACTGCAGTTGTTTGTTGTTGCACTGCACTTAGGACTAAGGTTACTGCAGAAAGGGCAGTATAACCGTGAGTATATCACAATACTTACACAGTACCCACACAAATCATTACATGGTAATAAGAACATTGTCAAGTGCTAGCCAGGCTTGTTAGTGCACTTTGAAAGCTTGTACATGCTCTGTGTGTCCTCGAGTATAGTGTTGTGTGGCACTTTGTTGTGTGTAGTGACATTGACTCTCGTGACATTGGTCTTGTCCCATCCAGAAATTACCCCATTAGCCCCCTACACCCTACACCCTACACCCTAAAGCAGACTCTGAGAGGACTGGATAGGTGCAAGCAATATGGAGGAAATGCAGAGGGAAAAGTAGAGAGGTGTAACACATAGCTTACACCCATCAAATCCTCTAAGCTCTACACTAGTGCCTACGGTCTAGGGGGCTGTTTTTGGACAGGACACACACACACACAGTTCCATGAGTTGTAAATCAGTTCCATGCTGGCCTGTGTGTGCGGGTCGTGGCAGATGTGGGGGAGCGGCGAGAGCAGGAGAAAGCATGTTTCTGTCCGTCTCTGGTTAACTCAGGCCTGCTATTAATGATGTCAATTCTAAACACGCACTCGACCCGGATCGGATGGGAGCGCCGTGTTTGGGTCGGGGGGGGGGGGAATCAAGTGCGTTTCCCTAATACGCACAGACATGGCCCCCTCCCTCCACGTTGCTCTCTGGTCTGACTGGGTGGTCTGGCCCTGGACCGAATAGCATGCTTATGTTCAACTTTAATACGATTACAATAGGCTGAAAATATTCCGCCTATGCCTGTTTCCTGTTGCATGAATTGTAGTCGAGCAATCGAATTAGAGCATATGAAACATAACAGATTTTCAAACAGATTTTACAGCTCGGTGCCCCCACAGAGCCTTGTGCGCGCGTGTGTGTGTGTGTGTGTGTGTGTGTGTGTGTGTGTGTGTGTGTGTGTGTGTGTGTGTGTGTGTGTGTGTGTGTGTGTGTGTGTGTGTGTGTGTGATAGGCAACGATGTGACATGGCTGTTGGAATAGTGACCTGTCTTGACATTCTGCGTCATGTTAGTCTGACAATGGTCAGTGGTGAACAGAGATGGTCTGTGGCAATGACTCAGTAGAGTAGAAATGCTCTGTGTGTCAACCTCACCAGCTCAGCCTTTGTTATTGTTTTGGTTGTGTTGATGAAACGGAGAAGAGGAGGGTCCAGAAATGATGTCCGAGGGGAAAATAACAGTGTTTGTTGAAGTACCTTCTTTGTTGTCCCAAACAGATGTGTCAGTTTCATCAAATACGGATTATGTCTTTAAACAGGTTATAAGGACAAGTCAGATCAACGTGGACCTCAGTCGTGCACGGCAGATCACCTGCTGCGTATCGACAAACGGGTGGCAGTTCAACATGTCGAGTCATTGGGAAATGAACAGAAAATGACATCCGATGAGGCAGAGATGGAGGCAATGATGCCTCATCCTAAAGGGGAAAATCCCCCAAAATAATTGATTAGTGTTTTCTTGCAGCTTTCAGTGGATGTTTCCACATGTCTGAGTGAGGCAGTGGCCAGCAGGATTGGAGGGTTTTGGGAGGGAGAGACTGAGGCAGTGGCCAGCAGGATTGGAGGGTTCTGGGAGGGAGAGACTGAGGCAGTGGCCAGCAGGATTGGAGGGTTTGGGAGGTAGAGACTGAGGCAGTGGCCAGCATGATTGGAGGGTTTTGGGAGGGAGAGACTGAGGCAGTGGCCAGCAGGATTGGAGGGTTCTGGGAGGAGAGACTTGGCCAGGGATTGGAGGGTTCTGGGAGGGAGACTGAGGCAGTGGCCAGCAGGATTGGAGGGTTTTGGGAGGGAGAGACTGAGGCAGTGGCCAGCAGGATTGGAGGGTTTTGGGAGGGAGAGACTGAGGCAGTGGCCAGCAGGATTGGAGGGTTTTGGGAGGTAGAGACTGAGGCAGTGGCCAGCAGGATTGGAGGGTTCTGGGAGGGAGAGACTGAGGCAGTGGCCAGCAGGATTGGAGGGTTCTGGGAGGGAGAGACTTGGCCAGCAGGATTGGGGGTTCTGGGAGGGAGAGACTGAGGCAGTGGCCAGCAGGATTGGAGGGTTCTGGGAGGGAGAGACTGAGGCAGTGGCCAGCAGGATTGGAGGGTTCTGGGAGGGAGAGACTGAGGCAGTGGCCAGCAGGATTGGAGGGTTCTGGGAGGGAGACTGAGGCAGTGGCCAGCAGGATTGGAGGGTTCTGGGAGGGAGAGACTGAGGCAGTGGCCAGCAGGATTGGAGGGTTCTGGGAGGGAGAGACTGAGGCAGTGGCCAGCAGGATTGGAGGGTTCTGGGAGGGAGAGACTGAGGCAGTGGCCAGCAGGATTGGAGGGTTCTGGGAGGGAGAGACTGAGGCAGTGGCCAGCAGGATTGGAGGGTTCTGGGAGAGAGACTGAGGCAGTGGCCAGCAGGATTGGAGGGTTTTGGGAGGGAGAGACTGTGGCAGTGGCCAGCAGGATTGGAGGGTTTTGGGAGGGAGAGACTGAGGCAGTGGCCAGCAGGATTGGAGGGTTATGGGAGGGAGAGACTGAGGCAGTGGCCAGCAGGATTGGAGGGTTTTGGGAGGGAGAGACTGAGGCAGTGGCCAGCAGGATTGGAGGGTTTTGGGAGGGAGAGACTGAGGCAGTGGCCAGCAGGATTGGAGGGTTTTGGGAGGTAGAGACTGAGGCAGTGGCCAGCAGGATTGGAGGGTTTTGGGAGGTAGAGACTGAGGCAGTGGCCAGCAGGATTGGAGGGTTTTGGGAGGTAGAGACTGAGGCAGTGGCCAGCAGGATTGGAGGGTTTTGGGAGGTAGAGACTGAGGCAGTGGCCAGCAGGATTGGAGGGTTTTGGGAGGTAGAGACTGAGGCAGTGGCCAGCAGGATTGGAGGGTTTTGGGAGGTCGAGACTGAGGCAGTGGCCAGCAGGATTGGAGGGTTTTGGCTGGGAGAGACTGAGGCAGTGGCCAGCAGGATTGGAGGGTTTTGGGAGGTAGAGACTGAGGCAGTGGCCAGCAGGATTGGAGGGTTTTGGGAGGTCGAGACTGAGGCAGTGGCCAGCAGGATTCGAGGGTTATGGGATGGAGTGACTGAGGCAGTGGCCAGCAGGATTGGAGGGTTTTGGGAGGTAGAGACTGAGGCAGAGGCCAGCAGGATTGGAGGGTTTTAGGAGTTAGAGACTAGAGACTGAGGGAGTGGCCAGCAGGATTGGAGGGCTTGGGAGGTAGAGACTGAGGGAGTGGCCAGCAGGATTGGGAGGTAGAAAATGTTTGTTCACCTCGCACAGTAAGTCAAAAAAGTAATGTTTACATTTATATATATATATATATATATATATATATATTTTTTTTACATCCATTCAAATTATAATAGTTCTTCACAGTATTTGAAAAATCTTTCCAACACTCTCCCCCTCCATAATCAGCATAGCTGATAAATAGGCTATGGGCATGTTGCGTGTATTGGTTTTGATTTGAATGATTGTCAATTTCATCTTCATGCGATAGCGAAGCTGTCCCCTTCGTACTTTCCTTGTCAATTAATTATCTTATAGCCTACTTTCAGAAAGCCTACACTCTTAAAAGAAAACGTTTCCAAAAAGGTTCTTCGGCTGTCCCCATAGGAGAACCCTTTTTGGTTCCAGGAAGAACCCTTTTTGGTTCCAGGGAGAACCTTTTTGGGTTCCATGTAGAATCCTTTGTGGAAAGAGTCCTACATGGAACCTAAAAAGGTTCTACTTGGAAACAAAAGGTTCTAGATAGCACCCTTTTTTCTCAGAGTGTTAGGTAGTCCTAGATTTTCTTATAGGTTTTAGGGAAAGGAGAAATGTTTGCTCCTGTGTCTCACACACTGGTGGTTTTGATTGGCGGCTGCTTTTACGTGCACGTGAGAGCTGGCTGATTCTCTCTATTGGTCTATACGTCCGTTCAGAAAGTTTCCTAAAGTAGCCTGTCTGGACTCTTTAATGAGAATCAAACACTCCTGTCACGATTTAATCTTTTCGATAGCTCGGGCTACATTCTATCTCTCGTTACGGCGTCCTCTTTTTGAAGAAAACAGCAGCAGCACGATATATGACATTATGCGAATATTTTGGGAAAAGTGGGAGAAAACCCATCGGACTTCGTTTGAATCGTTTGTGCGTCAAAATAGGATTTGGATTTTAGAAATATGTATGTAGAAAAGCCAACAGTCAAGGATAAAGTTGGCATTTCTTTGTATTTTGACTCTTTTAAAATGTAACAGATCCCATCCAACCTGGCATTTCTTCATTTGTTGATGAATATTTATAAGTAATGACCTGAGTAATAATAACGAAATGCCATGGTAATAACGAAGTGTGATGGCTTGTTTCAAATCGGTTTTTATTTAGAAGCATATCCATGTAAACAAGTGTACAAACAGAATTATGACGTCCTTTTTTTTACCCCCTTGACCCCCCCCCCCTCCTCCTAAACGGTTACCTCGGTGAGCGTGTACATTGGCCTGGCCAGTTACCTTAACCTCACATTCCAAGACCGCCACAGCCCTACCATAAGGCTGCTTTTGTCGCTGGAGGGGCTGGGAGCTCACGCATAGGGCTTAGCCCCACCACGCCACAAAGTGAGGGAGGGAGGAAGGAGTGTCTCCCTCCCTTCTTACCACTGTAGGGCTGGGGAGCCAAACGCCGAGGCCGAGACTGGCCTTTTATGACACCGTACTGACATTCTAAGTCAATTAGGACAGGTTTCGGTAACATCGATTCGTGTGGCGGGGCTGACAAGGTCATCACATGCCTTACGGCTCTTTCAGGAGGATGTTACATGAATCCGTTTGATTGTATCCGTTGTTACAGAAAGTGGAATATACGTGTTCGAAATCCAACCAGGTTCGGGAAGATGTGTATGTCATATAATATCAGACTGAACGCGCGAGTGTGTGTGTGTGTGTGTGTCTCCTCTGGTGTGCAGTGGGCGGCAGGGTGAATCAGGAGCTGAAGTACACGCGTCAGAAGATGGGCGAGGAGGCCATGTTCAGTCCCCAGCTGATGATCCAGACGCCGCGGCAGGAGGGCGCCAACGTGCTCACTGTGGAGGCTCTGCAACAGCACCTGGATTCAGCTATCAGGGCCAGCCGAGTGCACGTTTACCTCTTTAACAGGTGACACACACACACACACACACACACACACACACACACACACCACACACACACACACACACACCACACACACACACACACACGTTCAAACAAATTATGTTTTCGATCGGTCTGAACCTGCTGTGGTAAATGATATTTTGTCTTTTCAGACAATGGAAATTGGAACATTTATGCTACAAATCAGGAGAACTTGTTACCGAAGCTCATTTTATGGACCAGGTAAGCATGAGTGAGCTGAGTTTGTCTCTCTCTTTCTACACCAAACACTGCCTCGTATACAGAGGGGTAGAGCGTGGTTCATAGTGGTAGAGCGTCAGTGGTAACAGGGTGCCTGCTGTCCCCTGTCAGACCATTCAGAATGAATAATGTGATGTTACAATAATGTGATGTTACTATGATGTGAGGTCGAACGATTAATCGGAATGACTGATTAATTAGGGCCGATTTCAAGTTTTCATACCAATCGGAAATCGGTATTTTTGGTCGATTTGCCGTTCTATAAAAAAAAACATTTACACCTTTATTTAATATTTATTTAACTAGGCAAGTCAGTTAAGAAAACATTCTTATTTTCAATGACGGCCTAGGAACGGTGGGTTAACTGCCTTGTTCAGGGGCAGAAAGACAGATTTTCACCTTGGCAGCTCGGGTGATCCAATCTTGCTACCTTACAGTTAACTAGTCCAACACAATAACGACCTGCCTCTCTCTCGTTGCACTCCACAAGGAGACTGCCTGTTACGCAAATGCAGTAAGCCAAGGTAAGTTGCTAGCTAGCATTAAACTTATCTTATAAAAAAACAATCAATCATAATCACTAGTTAACTACACATGGTTGATGATATTACTAGATATTATCTAGTGTGTCCTGCGTTGCATATAATCTGACTGAGCATACAAACGTACAAGTCTCTAAGTATCTGACTGAGCGGTGGTAGGCATTCATTCAAACAGCACTTTCGTGCGTTTTGCCAGCAGCTCTTCGTTGTGCGTCAAGCATTGCGCTGTTTATGACTTCAAACCTATCAACTCCCGAGATGAAGCTGGTGTGACCGAAGTGAAATGGCTGACTAGTTAGCGCGCGCTAATAGCGTTTCAAACTTCACTCGCTCTGAGCCTTGGGGTGGTTGTTCCCCTTGCTCTGCATGGGTAACGCTGCTTCGATGTGGTGGCTGTTGTCGTTGTGCTGCTGGTTCGAGCCCAGGGAGGAGCGAGGAGAGGGACAGAAGCTATACTGTTACACTGGCAATACTAAAGTGCCTATAAGAACATCCAATAGTTAAAGGTTAATGAAATACAAATGGTATAGAGGGAAATAGTCCTATAATAACTATAACCTAAAACTTCTTACCTGGGAATATTGAAGACTCACCTTAAAAGGAACCAACAGCTTTCATATGTTCTCATGTTCGGAGCAAGGAACTGAAACGTTAGCTTTCTTACATGGCACATATTTCACTTTTACGTTCTTCTCCAACACTTTGCTTTTGCATTATTTAAACCAAATTGAACATGTTTCATTCTCTACTTGAGGCTAAATTGATTGTATTGATGTATTATATTAAGTTAAAATAAGTGTTAATTCAGTATTGTTGTAATTGTCATTATTACAAACACATTTTTTTTTATATAAATCGGCCGATTAATCGGTACCGGCTTTTTCGGTCCTCCAATAATCGGTATCGGCGCTGAAAAATCATAATCGGTCGACCTCTAGTTACAATGTAGTGATTGGAGCGTCAGCGGTAACACGGTGCCTGCTGTCCCCTGTCAGATTATTGAGAAGCTGCACCCCTGTCTCATCATCACGCCCCTGGACTGTTTCTGGGAGGGAGCCAAGCTCCAGTCTGGAATGTTCTACCTCCCGTGAGTACATAGTATACACACCACACACACACACACACAAAACAAACACACGTCATTGTACCCACATCACAGCCTGTAGATCTAGAAACCACAACTATTGACAGACGTCGAGTATCAGCTCATCCGACTGGGCGGATCTCCACATTTTTGGCGGTTCTGTAGCGTTGGATTCTGGAATGTTCTTCGAGATGTTGGAGATTGTGTCATTCTATGATTTGGAGGTGTGTTTACCCACCTCTCCCAGTGGCTGCCAATCACACACAACCCCAACTAATAGCCACCCAACACAGACATGCAACTGGATTAAACTGACCCGAAACATTGGGCTGTGTCGCTGTACCTGGCAGGCACATCGCTGGCATTTGTTTCTCTCCAGCTCGGGGCCTCACACCATTGTCTGGCCCTTCAGTTTCTAATAGTTCCCCACTACATTAATATTCAGCAGATCTCTCTCTTTCTCTCTCTCTCTCTCTCTGCGTGTTTGCCTTGCTACCCCCGACAATAAAAAAAGGTTTTTACTATGGGTTGGGAGGCCCGGAAACTGACCCGAGCCTGGTTAAACACAAACAATGTGATCTGAACCAGAGAGAGAGTTAATGCTGATGGGGAGAAGAGAGAGGGCAGTGAGGAACGAACTCATCTAGCCTAGCTATGTGTGTATGTTCTGATCACTCTGTTGTGTGTCCCTCCCCCTCCGCAGTGGAAAGCCCCCTCTGCAGTGGACCAACTTTGACCCCAAGGAGTTCCTGACGGAGCTGCGGACTCTGAAGTTCCAGGTGGACAGCTGGGAGGAGATGCTGGAGAAGGCTGACGTGGGACACGGCTACATGGACCGGCCCTGTCTCAACCCCCAAGACCCCGACTGTCCCCTCACGGCTCCCAACAAGAACACCACCAAGGTACACACACACACACACACACACACACACACACACACACACACACATACATATATATATATATATATATATATATATCCATGTATAGTATATTTACACATGCATCCATACACCCATACGTGCACACACCCATGCAGACACATACCCATGTTGTTGTGTTGCAGCCCTTTGACGTGGCTCGCGTCCTGACTGGCGGATGCCATGGCCTCTCCAGGAAGTACATGCACTGGCAGGAAGAGCTGATCGTAGGGGGGACCACCAAGAATGGCACTGGACCACTACTCAGGTAAGAGAGCGCGAGAGCTAAAGAGAGAGAGGGAGGGAGAGAGAGAGATTAATGTTTGGGTAGTTGGGTGGAGTGTGCAGGCTTTCTATCTATTGGGCAGTGTGTGTGAGTAGGGTCTTTGTGCGATAGAGTCTCTGTGTGTGTGTGTGTGTGTAGTAACTATCTAGTGTCCAGGCAGCACAGCCAGACTTGAGCAGGAACAGCTGGAGTTCTTAGATTTCACTGGAATCTGCTAATGACTGCAAGATTTACGACACTGCAACACACACACACACACACACACACTAGCACACGGTAGGCTGTCTGAGGGCCCAGGGTACATAAATGTGTACATAACCAAAGTGCTCTCTCCATGTAACATTTAGCCTGCAGCCCAAGTGGTACCCTGTTCCCACAACAGTGCACTAACTTTTGACCTGGGCGTGTAGGGCTCTGGTCAAAAGGTAGTGCACCACATAGGGTGCCATTTGAGTAGTGTCCTTACTGTAGGTCAGAATGCACAGTAAGCACTTTCTGCCCGGCAGGGTTTGGAGTAGACTGGACATTTATTTGAGATTCTACAAATGCGCTGGAGGT